>NC_133412.1:5832500-5835000 GCF_049350105.2 Macaca mulatta | reverse complement strand
GGAGATAGATGGATAGATAGGCAGATAGGTAGGTAGGTAGGTAGGTAGGTAGATAGATAGATAGATAGATAGATAGATAGATAGATAGATAGGCAGGTAGATAGATAGGCAGATAGATAGATAGACAGACAGATAGGGAGATAGATAGGCAGATAGATAGGCAGATAGATATACATGCAGATAGATAGGCACGTGCAGATAGATAGATAGGCAGATAGATTAGATAGATAGATAGATAGATAGATAGACAGACAGGCAGATAGATAGGCAGGAAGATAGATAGATAGATAGATAGATAGATAGATAGATAGATAGATAGATAGATAGATAGGCAGGCAGATAGATAGGCAGATAGATAGATAGATAGATAGATAGATAGATCGATAGGCAGATAGATGATAGATAGGCAGGTAGATAGATAGATAGACAGACAGATAGATAGAAAAGCAGATAGATAGATAGATAGATAGATAGATAGATAGATAGGCAGATAGATATACAGGCAGATAGATAGGCACGTGCAGATAGATAGATAGATTGATAGATAGATAGGCCGATAGATAATGGGCAGATAGATAGGCAGGTAGATAGATAGATAGGCAGGTAGATAGAGAGGTAGATAGATAGATAGATAGATAGATAGATAGGCAGATGGATAGATACTTAGCTAGATAGATAGGCCGATAGATAGATAGGCAGGTAGATAGATCAGCAGATAGATAGGCACGTGCAGATAAATAGATAGATAGATAGGCAGATAGATAGAGAGATAGATAGGCAGATAGATAGATAGATGATTGAAAGATAGATAGGCAGATAGATAGGGAGGTAGATAGATAGATAGTTAGGCAGGTAGACTGATAGATAGATAGGCAGATAGATAGATAGATAGATAGGCAGATAGATAGATGATGGAGAGGCAGATAGACAGGCAGAGAGATAGATAGGCAGAGAGATAGATAGGCAGACAGATAGACAGGCAGATAGGCAGGTAGATGATAGATAGGCAGGCAGATAGGCAGATAGATAGATAGATAGATAGATAGATAGATAGATAGATAGGCAGGCAGATAGATGGATAGATAGGCAGATAGGTAGGCAGGTGGATAGATAGATAGATAGATAGATAGATAGATAGATAGATAGATAGATAGGCAGGCAGATAGATAGGCAGGCAGATAGATAGATAGATAGATAGATAGATAGATAGATAGATAGATAGATAGATAGATAGGCAGGCAGATAGATAGATAGATGGGCAGATAGGCAGATAGATAGATAGATAGATAGATAGATAGATAGATAGATAGATAGATAGATAGATAGTCAGATAGATAGATAGATAGATAGGCAGGCAGATAGATAGATACATGGGCCGATAGGCAGAGAGATAGGCAGGCAGATAGATAGATAGACAGACAAACAGATAGATAGATAGATAGATAGATAGATAGATAGATAGATAGAGAGAGAGAGAGAGATAGATAGATAGGCAGATAGATAAATAGGCAGATATATAGGCAGGCAGATAGATGATAGATAGGCAGATAGACAGGCAGATAGATAGGCAGACAAATAGATAGATAGATAGATAGATAGATAGATAGATAGATAGATAGATAGATAGATAGGCAGGCAGATAGGCAGATAGATAGATAGATAGATAGATAGATAGATAGATAGATAGATAGATAGGCAGATAGATAGGCAGGCAGATAGATAGATAGACAGATAGACAGATAGATGATAGATAGGCACATAGGCAGATAGATGATACATAGGCAGATAGGCAGATTGATGATAGATAGGCAGATAGATAGATAGGCAGGTAGATAGATAGACAGACAGATAGGCAGAAAGGCAGATAGATAGATAGATAGATTGATAGATAGATAGATAGATAGATAGATAGGTAGATAGGCAGATAGATATACAGGCAGTTAGATAGGCACATGCAGATAGATAGATTGATAGATAGATAGACAGACAGAGAGACAGACAGATAGATAGATAGATAGGCAGATAGTTATATAGACAGATAGATAGATGGGCAGATAGGCAGATAGATAGATAGATGATAGATAGATAGATAGGCAGGTAGATAGATAGGCAGGTAGACAGATAGGCAGATAGATAGATAGATAGATAGATAGATAGATAGATAGATAGATAGGCAGATAGTTAGATAGGCAGGCAGATAGATGGATAGATAGGCAGATAGATAGATAGGCAGACAGATAGGTGCATAGATAGGCAGATAGATAGATAGATAGATAGATAGATAGATAGATAGATAGGCAGGCAGGTAGATAATGGGCAGATAGATAGATAGATAGATAGATAGGCAGGCAGATATATGAATAAATAGGCAGATAGATAGGCAGAGAGATAGATGGATAGATAGGCAGATGGATATATAGACAGACAGACAGGCAGATAGATAGGCAGATAGATAGGCAGATGGATATACATGCAGATAGATAGATAGGCACGTGCAGAT
>NC_133412.1:5825000-5827500 GCF_049350105.2 Macaca mulatta | reverse complement strand
GATAGATAGATAGATGATAGATAGATAGGCAGATAGACAGATAGACAGGCAGGTAGGTAGATAGATAGATAGATAGATAGATAGATAGATAGGCAGATAGATAGATAGATAGGCAGGTAGATTGATAGACAGACAGACAGACAAACAGACAGACAGACAGACAGACAGACAGACAGATAGATAGATAGATAGATAGATAGATAGATAGATAGATAAGATAGATAGATAGATAGATACCCAGATAGATAGGTAGATAGATAGATAGATAGGCGGATAGACATATAGGCAGATAGATAGGCACGTGCAGATAAATAGATAGATAGATAGGCAGATAGATAGATAGATAGGCACATAGATAGATAGATAGATGATTGAAAGATAGATAGGCAGATAGATAGGCAGGTAGATAGATAGATAGTTAGGCAGGTAGACTGATAGATAGATAGGCAGATAGATAGATAGATAGACAGATAGGCAGATAGATAGATGATAGAGAGGCAGATAGGCAGATAGATAGATAGGCAGATAGATAGGCAGACAGATAGAAAGGCAGATAGGCAGGTAGATGATAGATAGGCAGGCAGATATGCAGATAGATAGTTAGATAGATAGATAGATAGGCAGGGAGATAGATGGATAGATAGGCAGATAGGTAGGTAGGTAGGTAGGTAGGTAGGTAGATAGATAGATAGATAGATAGATAGATAGATAGATAGATAGATAGATAGGCAGGTAGATAGATAGGCAGATAGATAGATAGACAGAAAGATAGGGAGATAGATAGGCAGATAGATAGGCAGATAGATGTACATGCAGATAGATAGGCACGTGCAGATAGATAGATAGGCAGATTGATTAGATAGATAGATAGATAGATAGACAGATAGGCAGATAGATAGGCAGGAAGATAGATAGATAGATAGATAGATAGATAGATAGATAGATAGATAGATAGATAGGCAAGCAGATAGATAGGCAGATAGATAGATAGATAGATAGATAGATAGATAGATAGATAGATAGATAGATAGATAGATAGATAGATAGATAGATAGGCGGGCAGATAGATAGATGGGCAGATAGGCAGATAGATAGATAGATAGATAGATAGATAGATAGATAGATAGGTAGATCGATAGGCAGATAGATGATAGATAGGCAGGTAGATAGATAGATAGACAGACAGATAGATAGAAAAGCAGATAGATAGATAGATAGATAGATAGATAGATAGATTGATAGATAGATAGGCAGATAGATATACAGGCAGATAGATAGGCACGTGCAGATAGATAGATAGATTGATAGATAGATAGGCCGATAGTTAGATAATGGGCAGATAGATAGGCAGGTAGATAGATAGATAGGCAGGTAGATAGAGAGGTAGATAGATAGATAGATAGATAGATAGATAGATAGATAGATAGGCAGATGGATAGATACTTAGCTAGATAGATAGGCCGATAGATAGATAGGCCGGTAGATAGATCAGCAGATAGATAGGCACGTGCAGATAAATAGATAGATAGATAGGCAGATAGATAGAGAGATAGATAGGCAGATAGATAGATAGATAGATAGATGATTGAAAGATAGATAGGCAGATAGATAGGGAGGTAGATAGATAGATAGTTAGGCAGGTAGACTGATAGATAGATAGGCAGATAGATAGATAGATAGATAGGCAGATAGATAGATGATAGAGAGGCAGATAGACAGGCAGATAGATAGATAGGCAGATAGATAGATAGGCAGACAGATAGACAGGCAGATAGGCAGGTAGATGATAGATAGGCAGGCAGATATGCAGATAGATAGTTAGATAGATAGATAGATAGATAGGCAGGGAGATAGATGGATAGATAGGCAGATAGGTAGGTAGGTAGGTAGGTAGGTAGATAGATAGATAGATAGATAGATAGATAGATAGATAGATAGATAGATAGGCAGGTAGATAGATAGATAGGTAGATAGATAGATAGATAGATAGATAGATAGATAGATAGATAGATAGATAGATAGATAGATAGGCAGATGGATAGATAGTTAGCTAGATAGATAGGCCGATAGATAGATAGGCAGGTAGATAGATCAGCAGATAGATAGGCAGATAGATAGATAGACAGATAGGCAGATAGATAGATTAGATAGATAGATAGATAGATAGATAGATAGATAGATAGATAGGCAGGTAGATAATAGGCAGATAGATAGATAGGCAGATAGATAGATAGGCAGGCAGATAGATGGATAGATAGGCAGATAGATAGGCAGATAGATGGATAGATAGGCAGATAGATAGGCAGATAGATAGGCAGATAGATAGATAGGCAGATAGATAGATAGGCAGATAGATAGATAGGCAGATAGATGATAGATAGATAGGCAGATAGACAGGTAGATAGATAGATAGGCAGATAGATAGATAGATAGAAAGATAGGCAGACAGATAGACAGGCAGATAGGCAGGTAGATGATAGATAGATAGGCAGGTAGATAG
>NC_133412.1:5820000-5822500 GCF_049350105.2 Macaca mulatta | reverse complement strand
ATAGATAAGATAGATAGATAGATAGATACCCAGATAGATAGATAGGTAGACAGATAGATAGATAGGCGGATAGACATATAGGCAGATAGATAGGCACGTGCAGATAAATAGATAGATAGATAGGCAGATAGATAGATAGATAGGCACATAGATAGATAGATAGATGATTGAAAGATAGATAGGCAGATAGATAGGCAGGTAGATAGATAGATAGTTAGGCAGGTAGACTGATAGATAGATAGGCAGATAGATAGATAGATAGACAGATAGGCAGATAGATAGATGATAGAGAGGCAGATAGACAGGCAGATAGATAGATAGGCAGATAGATAGGCAGACAGATAGAAAGGCAGATAGGCAGGTAGATGATAGATAGGCAGGCAGATATGCAGATAGATAGTTAGATAGATAGATAGATAGATAGGCAGGGAGATAGATGGATAGATAGGCAGATAGGTAGGTAGGTAGGTAGGTAGGTAGATAGATAGATAGATAGATAGATAGATAGATAGATAGATAGATAGATAGATAGGCAGGTAGATAGATAGGCAGATAGATAGATAGACAGACAGATAGGGAGATAGATAGGCAGATAGATAGGCAGATAGATATACATGCAGATAGATAGGCACGTGCAGATAGATAGATAGGCAGATAGATTAGATAGATAGATAGATAGATAGATAGATAGATAGATAGATAGATAGACAGACAGGCAGATAGATAGGCAGGAAGATAGATAGATAGATAGATAGATAGATAGATAGATAGATAGATAGATAGATAGATAGATAGATAGGCAGGCAGATAGATAGGCAGATAGATAGATAGATAGATAGATAGATAGATAGATAGATCGATAGGCAGATAGATGATAGATAGGCAGGTAGATAGATAGACAGACAGATAGATAGAAAAGCAGATAGATAGATAGATAGATAGATAGATAGATAGGTAGATAGATAGATAGGCAGATAGATATACAGGCAGATAGATAGGCACGTGCAGATAGATAGATAGATTGATAGATAGATAGGCCGATAGATAATGGGCAGATAGATAGGCAGGTAGATAGATAGATAGGCAGGTAGATAGAGAGGTAGATAGATAGATAGATAGATAGATAGATAGATAGATAGATAGGCAGATGGATAGATACTTAGCTAGATAGATAGGCCGATAGATAGATAGGCAGGTAGATAGATCAGCAGATAGATAGGCACGTGCAGATAAATAGATAGATAGATAGGCAGATAGATAGAGAGATAGATAGGCAGATAGATAGATAGATAGATGATTGAAAGATAGATAGGCAGATAGATAGGGAGGTAGATAGATAGATAGTTAGGCAGGTAGACTGATAGATAGATAGGCAGATAGATAGATAGATAGATAGGCAGATAGATAGATGATAGAGAGGCAGATAGACAGGCAGAGAGATAGATAGGCAGATAGATAGATAGGCAGACAGATAGACAGGCAGATAGGCAGGTAGATGATAGATAGGCAGGCAGATAGGCAGATAGATAGATAGATAGATAGATAGATAGATAGATAGATAGATAGGCAGGCAGATAGATGGATAGATAGGCAGATAGGTAGGCAGGTGGATAGATAGATAGATAGATAGATAGATAGATAGATAGATAGATAGATAGATAGATAGATAGATAGGCAGGCAGATAGATAGGCAGGCAGATAGATAGATAGATAGATAGATAGATAGATAGATAGATAGATAGATAGGCAGGCAGATAGATAGATAGATGGGCAGATAGGCAGATAGATAGATAGATAGATAGATAGATAGACAGATAGATAGATAGATAGATAGGCAGGCAGATAGATAGATACATGGGCCGATAGGCAGAGAGATAGGCAGGCAGATAGATAGATAGACAGACAAACAGATAGATAGATAGATAGATAGATAGATAGATAGATAGATAGATAGATAGATAGAGAGAGAGAGAGATAGATAGATAGGCAGATAGATAAATAGGCAGATATATAGGCAGGCAGATAGATGATAGATAGGCAGATAGACAGGCAGATAGATAGGCAGACAAATAGATAGATAGATAGACAGATAGATAGATAGATAGATAGATAGATAGATAGATAGATAGATAGGCAGGCAGATAGGCAGATAGATAGATAGATAGATAGATAGATAGATAGATAGGCAGATAGGCAGATAGATAGGCAGGCAGATAGATAGATAGACAGATAGACAGATAGATGATAGATAGGCACATAGGCAGATAGATGATACATAGGCAGATAGGCAGATTGATGATAGATAGGCAGATAGATAGATAGGCAGGTAGATAGATAGACAGACAGATAGGCAGAAAGGCAGATAGATAGATAGATAGATTGATAGATAGATAGATAGATAGATAGATAGGTAGATAGGCAGATAGATATACAGGCAGTTAGATAGGCACATGCAGATAGATAGATTGATAGATAGATAGACAGACAGAGAGACAGACAG
>NC_133412.1:5807500-5810000 GCF_049350105.2 Macaca mulatta | reverse complement strand
TAGGCAGATAGATAGATAGATAGATAGATAGATAGATAGATAGATAGATAGATAGATAGATAGGCAGACAGACAGACAGACAGGCAGGCAGGTAGATAGATAGGCAGATAGATAGATAGATAGATAGAGAGATAGATAGATAGATAGATAGATAGATAGATAGATAGATAGATAGATAGATAGATAGATAGGCAGGTAGATAGATAGATAGGCAGATAGATAGATAGGCAGGTAGATGGCCAGATAGATAGGCAGATAGGTAGACAGATAGATAGGCAGATAGATAGATGATAGATAGATAGGCAGATAGACAGGCAAATAGATAGGCAGATAGATAGATAGATAGATAGATAGATAGATAGATAGATAGATAGATAGATAGATAGATAGGCAGATAGGCAGGCAGATAGATAGACAGATAGATAGATGATAGATAGACAGATAGATAGGCAGATAGAAGATAGGCAGATAGGCAGATAGATGACAGATACGCAGATAGATAGATAGGCAGGCAGATAGATGGATAGATAGGCAGATAGGCAGGTAGATAGATAGACAGATAGGCAGATAGATAGATAGACAGACACACAGACAGGCAGATAGATAGGCAGATAGATAGATAGGCAGATAGATATACATGCAGATAGATAGATAGGCACGTGCAGATAGATAGATAGATATGCAGATAGATAGATAGATAGGCAGATAGATAGGCAGATATATAGGTAGATAGATAGATAGATAGATAGATAGATAGATAGATAGGCAGACAGATAGATAGGGAGATAGGCAGATAGATACATAGATAGGCAGATAGATAGATACATAGATAGGCAGATAGATAGATGGATTGATAGATAGGCAGATAGATAGATAGGCAGATAGATAGATAGATGATAGATAGATAGGCAGATAGACAGATAGGCAGGTAGGTAGATAGATAGATAGATAGATAGATAGATAGATAGATAGATAGGCAGATAGATAGATAGGCAGGTAGATTGATAGATAGACAGACAGACAGACAGACAGACAGACAGACAGATAGATAGATAGATAGATTAGATAGATAGATAGATAGATACCCAGATAGATAGATAGGCAGATAGATAGATAGATAGATAGGCGGATAGATATATAGGCAGATAGATAGGCACGTGCAGATAAATAGATAGATAGATAGGCAGATAGATAGATAGATAGGCAGATAGATAGATAGATAGATGATTGAAAGATAGATAGGCAGATAGATAGGCAGGTAGATAGATAGATAGTTAGGCAGGTAGACTGATAGATAGATAGGCAGATAGATAGATAGATAGACAGATAGGCAGATAGATAGATGATAGAGAGGCAGATAGACAGGCAGATAGATAGATAGGCAGATAGATAGATAGGCAGACAGATAGAAAGGCGGATAGGCAGGTAGATGATAGATAGATAGGCAGATAGATAGGCAGATAGATAGATAGATAGATAGATAGATAGATAGATAGATAGATAGATAGGCAGGCAGACAGATAGATAGGGAGATAGGCAGATAGATACATAGATAGGCAGATAGATAGATAAATAGATAGGCAGATAGATAGATGGATTGATAGATAGGCAGATAGATAGATAGGCAGGTAGATAGATAGATGATAGATAGATAGGCAGATAGACAGATAGGCAGGTAGGTAGGTAGATAGATAGATAGATAGATAGATAGATAGATAGATAGATAGGCAGATAGATAGATAGGAAGGTAGATTGATAGATAGACAGACAGACAGACAGACAGACAGATAAATAGATAGATAGATAGATTAGATAAATAGATAGATATATAGATACCCAGATAGATAGATAGGCAGATAGATAGATAGATAGATAGATAGGCGGACAGATATATAGGCAGATAGATAGGCACGTGCAGATAAATAGATAGATAGATATGCATATAGATAGATAGATAGGGAGATAGATAGATAGATAGATGATTGAAAGATAGATAGGCAGATAAATAGGCAGGTAGATATATAGATAGTTAGGGAGGTAGACTGATAGATAGATAGGCAGATAGATAGACAGACAGGCAGATAGATAGATGATAGGCAGATAGACAGGCAGATAGATAGGCAGATAGATAGATAGGCAGACAGATAGAAAGGCAGATAGGCAGGTAGATGATAGATAGATAGGCAGGCAGATAGGCAGATAGACAGATAGATAGATAGATAGATAGATAGATAGGCAGGCAGATAGATGGATAGATAGGCCTATAGGTAGGTAGATAGATAGATAGATAGATAGATAGATAGATAGATAGATAGATAGATAGATAGGCAGGTAGATAGATAGGCAGATAGATAGATAGACAGACCGACAGATAGGGAGATAGATAGGCAGATAGATATACATGCAGATAGATAAGCACGTGCAGATAGATAGATAGGCAGATAGATTAGATAGATAGATAGATAGATAGATAGATAGATAGACAGATAGGCAGATAGAT